>NW_024347862.1:2824387-2827917 GCF_902729225.1 Pteropus medius | reverse complement strand
GCCTTGTCTTGTTCCTGATCATAGAGGAAAAGTTTTCATCTTCAATTCTGAATGATAGATAGCCTTGCCAGGTATACTATTCTTGGTTGTAGGTTTTTTTTTTTTCTTTCATCATTTTGACTATATTATGCCTCACCCTTTTGGCCTGCAAAGTTTCTGCTGAAAAATCAGCGGATAGTCTTATAGGTGTTCCCATATACATTACAAGTTGTTTTTCTTTTGCTGCTTTATGGTTTCTCTTTAACCTTAACTTTTGACATTTTAATTGTGATGTGTCTTGGTGTAGGACTCTTTAGGTTCATTTTGTCTGTGACTCTCTGTCCTTCCTGGATTTAGATATCAGTTTCCTCTTCTAGGGTTGGGAAGTTTTCAGCCATTATTTCTTCAAATAGGTTTTCTTTCCTTTTCTCACTCTCTTCTCCTTCTGGAACCCCTAGAATGTGGATTTTAGCACACTGTTGTTGTTCAGAGGTCCCTTGAACTATCTTCATTTTTTTAAATTCTTTTTTTAATTTTTGCTGTTTCAGTTGGGTGATTTCTACTACTCTGTCTTCCAGATTGCTAATCCATTCTTCTGAATCATATTATCTGTTGTTTATTTTTTCTAGTATATTTCTTATCCTGGTTATTCTCCAACCTGATTGTTTTTAAAAATATTTTCTATTTCTTTGTTAAAGTTCTCCCAAGTTCTGTTAGCCACTTTAGGATCATTATTTTGAACTCTGTATGGTAGACTGCTTATCTTTGTTTCATTTAGTTCTTTTTCTGGAGGTTGTCTTGATCTTTTGTTTGAAACATATTCATTTGTCTTTTCATTTTACCTAATTTCCTGTGTTTATTTCTACGTATTAGGTAGATAAGCTATGTCTCCTGATTTTGAAAGAGTGGCCTTATGTAGATAGTGTCCTGTGGGGCCCATTGCACAATCCCCATTGTCGCCAGAGCTAGGTACGTTAGGGGTTTACTTTATGTGGGTTGTTTGCATCCTCCTATTGTCATTGGGCCATGATTATTGTAAATATGCTGGTGAGTGGATTGGACCTCAGGTTGACTAGCAGCAAGGCCTGACTGTGCCTTCTGCAGGCATGCTGGTATATGGGGTAGACTCCACTATGGCTGACTGAAAGGTTCAATCTCAATTGTTGTGGAATTACTGGTGTGTGAAAGCTGACTCCTCATAGTGGGAGCTGCTTATGAGGGTGCTGGTGCTGGCCAAGACTGTCTCCTTGGTGAAGTGGGGTGGGAACCTCTTTGGAGGGGTGCAGGGTGCGGTAGGCTGGTTAGACAGGGTAGGACCTTGAGGGAACATTGGGGCTGAGCCAACAGTGATAGCAAGGTTAACTGAGAATGTCAGAAATGGTGTCAGGTTAGGTGAAAGGAGCATTAAAAAATGGTGTTGACTAGTGCTTCTGCATCTGGTGAAAGTTCCAACAGATCCTTCTGGAACTGATCTTAACATTGGTCATTGTATCTTCTTCATGTATGACCCAGGTGCTTTTCAGAAAGCTGCTGCCTCTGCATTGAGACTCAGAGAGAGTGAATTTATGCACAAGAACTTTAAGAGGAGAGTTTTGGTTTCCTACAGCCTTTGACTGTATCTGGGGTGATGCCCCAGGGGTTCGAGTTCTGACAAAACTATATCTCTGCTCTTCCTACCTGCCTTGATGTGTTTTTTTAAAATTTATATCCTTAGTTGTAGAAAATCTGTTTTGCTAGTCTTCAGGTCATCCTCAGGGATAGTTGTTCTATGTCACTGTAGTTTTGTGTGTCTTTGGGAGAGGAGCTCAGAATCTTCCTACTCTGCCATCTTAAACCCTTCTCACCTTCTCTCTTTTCTTGTACAACAAATTCCTATTACAAAATAATTATGGAGATCACCAGAAAGATAACAAGTCTTATTTTTCTCAAGAAGCTGCAGTCTAATATTATAGATGAGACCAAAACCTAAATACTACAATGTAAGTAGAGTGAAGAAGTGGGGAAAAGTAGAGAAAGTTCAGAAAGGTTCAGAAAAGAGAGCGATCATATACATTTGGGACAAAGAGAAAAACTTCATAGGAAGATACTATTAGAAATGAGCCTTTAGATTTTAATAAAGACAAGAAAGGGAGAAGGGAAACACTGAGGAGATGGTAAGAATAATAGTAGCAGAGGCAGAGAAAACCAGGGCTAGCATGAGGAAGAACAATAATAGCTGACTTTGCTTGGAGTAGGAGTAAGGTATAATAGTGTAGAGGTGGATAAGTTTAAAAGTGTATATTAAAGCCATAAATTAAGACTAAGTGTTGGCAGAACGTTATAAAGTGGAAAGATCCCTGGGCTTGGAGCTAAAAGGCTTGTGTTTGAATCTCACCTCCTTGAATGCCTGGATATAATGATCTTATACAAATAACTTAAACATCTAAACCTTAATATTTCTTCTACTTACAAGGTATTGTGAAGATAAAATATGATAATAGTGTGAAACACTTAGCACAGAACATAGAATTTGATATGTGTTAAATAAAAAAAATAATAATAATTTCCATTTGTTTCTTCATTACCTTGATTTGGAAACTTAGAGTTATCATTGAACCCTGACTTAGCTGTCATGGTTTTCTGTCAGTTCTTATTTTGTAATGTCACTTATTTTTACCTGTAATTCTTTTTTCTAGAATTAGCCAAGTCCAATCTCACTTCATAAGCTAAGACCGTAATAATTGTAGTCTTTTTGGTTCCTATTTTAAAATCTCTCTTTTCTAATTATTTTTACATGTAACTGTCAGATTAATTTTCATTAAACACTTCTTTAGCTCATAGTCAATTGTTAACTGTTAATAAATATCCAAAGGTTCCAACTTGTGTTCATTTTATCGAATTCACATTCCTTCTTTAGGCCCAACAAGTCCAACTTATCTCCTCCCTGCTCCCCCCAGTTGTCCTCTATGTTTATGCTGAGCTATTTTCAGTTTTAGCCATTTTTAGTTTTGGCCTATTTCAATAGTTGTTGTCAGATATTATGACTATTTATCTATCTGTCTATCTATCTATCTATCTATCTATCTATCTATCATCAATCATCTATCATAATATCCTCTATAGTTTTTCCCCTTCATTTGCTGATCCAGATAGGTCTCGTGTATACAGCACACATATCTGTCATCTTTGTCTTTGTGGTAACCACAGTGTAGCCTATCTTACACTTGCTATAACCATAATGTGGCCTGTCTTACACTATTAGGTAAAACAATTCATTTCCTAATAATTCCATTATATCACATCTGTATTATGGCTGTTATGAACTGAATTTGAAAGACTAATATCTTTTCAATTTCTTATGTATCTTCCCTGTGCCAAACACTGTGCAGGGCATAAAATAAGTATCTAAAACATCTTGTGAAATATAAAATCACTGTATACCTCAAAATTTACAGCAGACTTTTCTTTCTTGCTCATAAAGTCATAGTAAATTGAAGGGAACACCTTGGGCTGTTTTTTGTTTGCTTGTTTTTTATCAACCAAGGGAAAATAGAGATGGAAATATACAAACT
>NW_024347862.1:2783857-2823685 GCF_902729225.1 Pteropus medius | reverse complement strand
ATTGGCGTCCACCAGATGAGGTGACTTCTACTTGGCTAGTCAGAAACAGGTGGGCTGTGCCAGCAGTTGCAGGCTTAAGGCTCCCGACAATTTAGCCAGCTGGGTCTGCCAAGGGTACGCAGACCCCAAATTAAGCAGCCTCGAAATGTAGAGGTACAGGGTTTTTAAGCCCTAAATCCCATTCCTCATTCTGTCTTAAACATAAAGGTCTATTTTTCTCCTATTCAGTACCTGTCAACCCACAGGTCGGTTGTGCAAGCGGGGGTACAGAAGCAGAAAGCTTATTGTTAGAATGTTATGTTCCCATGGGTGATAGCCTATGTTCCCATGGGCGATAGCCTATGTTCCCATGGGCGATGGCCAAGCAATAATTTTCCAGCCAGCACATTCCCCACTGGCCTTTAGCAGAAAATCAAATCCTCAATTCTTCATGTGGAATTTGCTCATAGCTTCTATTTTGTAATACTAAAAGTTTAATAGAATTAATTTTCTTCCTTATACATGCAAACAAGAAATCGAGGAAACATGGGCCAAAAGTTAACAAGAAGAGGAGGATTAAAGATCCAGCTATAGCAGATAGAAGGGTTGTTAGCCATGGTGACCAATTGAACATCCTATGAAACCAGTTATCTGATTCTAGTCTTTGTTTTTCCCTGGCATCTAAATTTCTCTCTAGTAGTTGTAAGCTCTTTCTAATTACTCCAGAGTTATTAGCATAGAAGCAACAGGTTTCACCGACAGCCATACATAATACATCTTGTTCTAAGAATAATAAATATAAATCTCTTCTATTTTGGAGGACTACTTCTGCTAGTGAATCGACTTGAAATTTTAGCCTGCTGAGCTCACTTAAGTTTAAGGGAGTTCCTACCCTGACATAGTAAGGGGGTTTTTGGGTTTAGGCACAACCAGCAATCTTGTCCTATATTTGGGATGGTCTTATTTAAGACCTTGTGTATTGTCGTTAGCAAAGTTATTAATGCTCCTTCTGATTTTGGTTGTGTCTGGTCGAATGCCTGAGCTAAAGAGATAAAAAGGAAGAAACAAAGGGTTATACTTATGTATGCTTGAGTCTTAGTCTTAAGGGCCCATCTTCCTGAGCTGTCCACTCTCATGCTGCCTTCACATGGAAGTGATGAATCCATGATGGGATGCTGTCTACTTTAACTGCAGTGGGCGTTGTCAGGTAGATAGTGAAGGGTCCTTTCCATTTGGGTTCTAGTCCCTTGGAAGTGAACTTCCATATCCACACAGAGTCTCCAGGCTGAAACTGATGGGGAAGTCTGTCCCTTGGGGCTGAGTGGGCAGCACGAACCCCAGATCAAATCTCCTTCTGTACACTTTGAAGGGCCTGTAAAGACTTAAGACAAGGTTACATAGTTCTGCCTTTTTCTCATCGTCTATTCTAGGTACTAAAGGTGGGGGTTTTCCAAAGAAAATTTCAAATGGGGTGAATCCATTAATATATGGAGTACACCTGGCTTGGAGAAGAGCAAAGGGGAGAAGTTCTACCCAAGTCCCACCAGTTTCTAATCCTAACTTGACTAATGTCTTTTTTAGGGTCTGATTCATTCACTCTACTTGGCCTGAACTTTTGGGGCCAGTAGGCACAGTGGAGTTTCCATTGCAAATTTAGGTAGCTAGCCAATTGTTGTGATACCTTTGCTACGAAGGCTGGCCCGTCATCTGACCCTAAAGTTCCAGGGAGACCAAATCGAGGGAGAATTTCTTGTAGTAGTTTCTTAGTAACTACTAAGGCAGTCTCTTTCCTAGTAGGGAAGGCCTCTACCCATCCTGAAAATGTGTCTATAAAAACAAGTAAATATTTGTAGCTGCCCCCCCGACCCCAGTCGGGGTTATCTCAGTGAAATCTACTTCCTTGTGGTCCCCTGGATAAGTTTCTCTTTCCCTATGCCTAGGTTCTTCTATCTTCCTCCTCTTTGGATTAATTTGGGCACAAGCTGGATATTGTGAGGCAATCTCCTCTGCAGTTCTTCTCCCTTTTAACAAGTTAAAGTAGGGGTCTAAATCTTGGAGCATCTTAGTTCACCCTAGGTTTGTGGTCTGGTGTAGTTGGTGGAGGAGAGTCCTTCCAAGGGCCGTGAGAGCCCGATTTTTCCATCTGGGGTTGTCCACCACCCCTGTTGGTTCCTAGTGGCTCCCTTATCTTGAAAATATATGTTCTCTTCCACTGTATAGGTCGGAGACGGAGGCAGTTCTGGGTAAGGGAAAAGTCAGTAGATGTGGTGGGGCCCCACTGGCCTTGTGGCCACTGTTCTTGTCTCTGCATTGGCTCGTCGGTTTCCCTCAGCCTCAGGACTATTCCCTTTTTGATGCCCTTTACAAAGAACAATAACAAGAGTCTTAGGCATCTATATGGCTTCAAGTAAGGCTAAGATCTCTTCCTTGTTCTTGATGTCCTTGCCAGCTGAAGTCAGAAGTCCTCTTTCTTTGTAGATGGCTCCATGTACATGTGCAGTGGCAAAGGCATATCGGCTGTCAGTGTATATTGTGACTGCCTTGTCCTTTCCCCATCTTAATGCCTCACTCAGGGCGATGAGTTCTGCCTTTTGAGCAGAAGTCCTATGAGGAAGAGCCTGTGACCAGATGGTGCCAGTTAGTTATGACCACTGCCCCAGCATACCTCCCTCCTTCCTACATGAAGCTGCTCCTGTCTGTGAACAGAACTTCATCGGCCTCAGGCAGAGGGGAGTCTTTGAGGTCTGGCCACAAGGGACACACAGCATCAGTGAAATCTATACAGTCATGAACGGGAGTCTCAGGGTCTGGGTCTGGCAACAGATTGGCTGGGTTGATGACAGTAGCTTTGGATTTTAGCCATATGTTTGGGGTCATCCGGTGCCTCCCATTTTGTTGAACACCTTCTGGGCTATCTCAACAAGTTGGGACAGGTTCATCCCTTCAAAACCTTCTAATTTTTGCAATTTACACTGGATATCAGGGGCTGCCTGAGTAGCAAAGTCTATACTAGTTGCCTGCTGGTTCTCAGGGGCCTCAGGATCAATGGGGGTGTATACTCGGTACGCCTCGTTTAAGAAATGCTCCAGGGGATTCCTGAGGTCCCTGTATAACTTCAGTTACCTTAGAAAGGTTAGTTGGCTGACGAGCAGCCATCCTAATTCCCCCAATTAGAATCTGGTGGTACCGATCTAATGCCGTTCTCCCTGCCTGAGAATTGTGTCCCCAGTCTAGGCAGGTGGAGAGAAATTCCTCCTCAATCTGTTCCCCTGCTTCATCAACTCTCCTACCTACCACAGCTACCTTTTGTGTTTCAGTCCGCGTTCGGTCTGCGTTCTTCCTCCGTGAAGGGGGTAATTAAAAGCTGTTGGCAATTGTCCCAGGTGAGGCAGTGAGTTTGAGAGACACTTTCTAAGAGTCCTATTAATGCCTGGGGTTTCTCAGAGGAAGGCGGATTCTGTGCCTTCCAGTTGTACAGGTCACTAGTTGAGAAAGGCACATAAAAGGGGCTGTCTGTGTGATGCCCCTGGAGTAGTGCTTCTCACAAGGGGAGGATGGCCAGGGTGGTGGTCTTGGCTGGTGTCCCTCCTGGAGCGGGAGCAAGAGGCCCATAGAGGTTACCTTCCTGCGTCTGAGGAGGTGAGGTGGTGCTATTTGGCCTCTGTTGTCCTGGATTATAGGGCGGGGGAAGGTCACTGTCCTCCGGTGGAAATTAGAGGACTGAGGGACTGGGCTGTCTTGGAGATTCAGTTGCTGCATGTTTTGGGGGGCCCACAACTAAGACTCGTGCCCCTAGAGAAAGGGCACATTGGCGGAGCCAAGGAGGGGGTGTCTGAACAAGGTTTAACCATTAATTGATGTAGGGAAACTAATCGGGATGTCCCAGGTCTCCCGTGACAATCTTCCAAACATTCCTCACTAAAACTCTGTCAAAAGAACCCTTTGGAGACTAGTTTACATCAAAAGACAGCCACTCAACTTTACACAATGTTTTCAGTCTGCCTGGAGAAAACTTTCTGCCATAGTCAGCTCCTTCTACAAACCCTTCTTTGAAATGTCACAGGACACAACACAAGGATGTCTTCTGTGAACTCAGGCTTCCCCTCATCACTTGCGCAGAAAACACAAAACAGACACTCAGACAAGAACAATCAGACACTCAGACAAGAACAATTACTGGGGTGTAGGTGGACCCAGAGAAGTCCACCACCTACAACCTAGACAAGACCAGCGACCATAAACAGAACCTGACAACAGGGCACAGGAGGCAGCGTCCTGCGGCCTGGCCATGGTTCGGGAGATATGACTGCGTCCAGTCTCTCCACAGACCCCCACTGACCGGTCAACAGAAACAGGAAGGTACCTTTTATCCAGACACCAAGGCTTTGGAGATTCCAGATTCCCGTCGGGACCAGGAACAAAGAGTGTGTCCTAAAGGTTGAGTCCTTGGTGATTGTACTGACCTGTCACAGCATTCAAGGGCCTTGGAATGTCTCTTTGAATCCATAACAGGGACAGCGACTGCTTCGGAGGCCGGTCCGGTCTTAGATCCCAGGGCCACTCCCTGAGATCTCGCTGGGGCCTCCAAATGTTGTAGCCGCCAGCCCCCAAAAGACACATGGACCACCAGAAATCAGTGAGTTATAGGAAACACGCTCTTTATTTAGCCAGCTGGGTCTGCCAGGGGTACGCAGACTCCAAATTAAGCAGCCCCGAAATGTAGAGGTACAGGGTTTTTAAGTCCTAAATCCCATTCCTCATTCTGTCTTAAACACAAAGGTCTATTTTTCTCCTATTCACTACCTGTCAACCTACAGGTCAGGTGTGCAAGCAGGAGTACAGAAGCAGAAAGCTTATTGTTAGAATGTTACGTTCCCATGGGTGATAGCCTATGTTCCCATGGGCGATGACCAAGCAGTAATTTTCCAGCCAGCACATTCTCATGGCCTTAAATATCACTTACATTCTGATGTCTATCAAATCCATGTATCCATACATAGTGCTAGTAATGCTAATCAAGCTTTTGTTCTAGTGAAAGAGAGAATAAATGAATTTATAAATAAATACATAAAGAAAAATACAGCATTTTAGATGGCAATCTGAATTAGAAAAATAAGGCTGGGAAGAGTGGAAAAATAAGAGGGCATCTTGTAGTCAGAGAAGATGACATTGAGAAGCTGACATTGAAATGGAAACCTTGTGCCTTGTGATAGAGCAGGTCATGTGTATGCTTTGAAGAAGAGGTTCTCATGAAAATGAGTTGCAACCTCAAATGCCCCAAGGAAAGAGTGTGCCTGGCCTGAATAAGAAATAAGGAAGTGTGGCTAAACTTAGGTTATGTGATAGGAGGAGAGGAATCTGTTAGGGGATGAAGAACCAGATCATGTAAGACTCTGCCCTTGAGTGAGATGGGGTAAGCGGAAGATTTGGGGCAGAGAAGTAACAAGAACTTTGTGTTTTAAACAGATTATTCCTACTCCTATTCTGAGAATCATTTGCATGGCATACAGTGCAGAAGCAGGGAGACCATCCAGAGACTATCATAATGATCTAGGTGAGAGAGATGTGGTTTAGAACAGGTTGATATCAGTGAAGGTGGTTAGAGGAATGAGATTCTGAATATATTCTGGAGGTAGATCTGGCAGTATTTGCTGATAAATTGGGTGTCAATTGTGAGAGGGTGATAGGAGTCAAGCGTGATTACAAAGTTTTGATTCTGAACAACTGAGATTAAGTTGACATTTACTGAGATGTGAAACATGTGGGAGATACAAATTTGAAATTGGAGAAAATGAGTTTGGGTTTGGACATGTCAAATATAAGATGTCTACTTGAAATCCAAATGAAGAGGGTAAGTAAGCAGAAAGATATCCAGTTCTGGAATTCAGAGAAAGATAGAGATAGATAGATGATAGGTTATAGATGATAGATATGTTACCGGAGAATGGGGTCCTCTTCCGGCGCGTTGTCCAGGTTCTTGATGTCTCGAACAAAGAACTGAGCAAGACACCGAAATACAGTAGAAAAGAAAAGTTTTATTAGAAAGGAAAGTACACTTCCAGACATGGAAGCAGGTCTTGAGCAAGAGAAGTGTGGCTCAAAAGGCCTGGTAACAAAGACTTCAGAGTTTTTATCCCTTTTTTGCTGTGGTTGGTTACTTTTCTTAGAGGTGTGGGCTTCCTTGATTGACAACTAAGATTGACAGTACTCAGCGATTCATCATTTTGCCTTCTGCGCATGTTTGTTCCCAGAATTCAGTCTGTTATAATGATATTAATGAACTTCCGGGCATATGCACCATGTTATAATGATGGTATAATGAGACTCGGGTGAGTTGAAGGTCGTTGGGGTCTTCATTGTGCAGGTGCGAGTGACTGGCTTAAACTGGTACCTAAATCTCTGTCTACTGGTTTCTTCCTGTGAGTTCAAAAATGCCTTCTGGCTTGCTTAATTGTGGGTGGATTAGGGCGGACCCCTTCTAGGATAGGATGACCTCAGTGTCTTTGCAGGCAGACCTAAAACCCCCTAACTAACTTTCCTGCCTACCTCTTTTCTAAGAGCCATGAACCCTCTTATTATTAGTATGGATGTTGAGAGATGGGAGGTCTCTTCTTCCATATCTGATTCCTCCTGAGAATGGCTGTAGTCCCTGCCTACAGGGATTTCATGGAGCTCTTTCCTTTTCTGCCTCAGTCAGGGTGAGGTCTTGGGTTTCCTGCTGAAGTGCCACCTCAGTCCCTAGACAAGAAAAAGAAGATACAAACTCCTTATTTAAATCATACATCTATTAATTTCTATTATTGATTTGCCTATTAAGTGAGTAAAGGGAAACAGGCTTGGTTAACATGTTTCTTAAAGAGTAAAAGGAAAGAACTTTGGCTTAAAGTCTGCCCCACCCTCCCCTTTCAGATTCTAAGGGCCCTGCCTGGTTTAACACCATTTTTGCTTAACAATGGGCTGATGACCCTTATCAATAACCAGAAGATCTGAGTCACCAGGGCAATTACCAGGATTTGAAGGAGGAAGCCTTTTTCCAAAGAAAGGAGGGAATAAAACTTAACCAGCTTTACTGAAAAGATTACAGATCTGCAAGAGATGTCCCATATCATTTCCTGCTAAAAGATTAAGAATTTACAAGTGATGTCCAGTCTCAGATAGATAGATAGATAGATGATAGAATCATATCTATAATTATGTATATATATATAAAATGTGAGTCAAATATATATAATTTGAGTCATTAGCCTAGTAATGATACTTACAGCCACAGAACTAGATGAGGTCTCCAAAGGACAACATATAGAGAAAAACAGAGACTTAAGGCCTGACCCTTCCTCCCTCACCCCAAATATCCCTTTAGTTACAAAACCTTGCCAATTTAATTCCAGAAATATTTTTTATTAATATTTCCTTCAGAGCTACAAGCTGCACACCGCCAGGGAGCACCAGTCACTTTATAACATTTAAAGGAAACCTCTCTGGAACGCAACTATAATATGACAAGTACCTATTTTGCAATAATGCTGGCCCTACTTTACAGCTCGTTCGTATTAATCTCTTGTCATTTTAAGCCTTCTTAATGGCAATGACCTCCTCGATGATCTCCCTTCTACCAATCCCTTCTTTCCACTGTGACATCACAGTAACTATTTTAACCAAAATCTGATCGTACCACTGCTGCCTTAAAATCCTTTGTGGCTTCTTGATTGTTAGTGGTTAAAGATCAAGTACTTTTAAAGCCTCCCCAAGCTTGGCTCAAACTATTTCCCTACCTTTATTTCCTACCTGACCACTCATTGTCATTAACTACTGACTTTTTTTTTTTTGCACCATCTCTGTTGAAAATGTGATGGCGCTCTCTTCCAAGGTCTGACAGGAGTCATACTTATCCCTTCCGCATCCGGCATTTATTTTTGCCTCTGCCAGTCTGCTAGTGCCTTTTCTCCATTCCTGCTCTTTCCTCCTAATCTCTCCAAGTCAACAAAACATTCTCATCTCAGTGCCTACATTTTCCACCAGGACTTCCATGTGTACTCTGGCCCATTTTAGCTCTTAATCAATCAGATATCATCTTAAAATGTCCTCCAGTGGTTTCCTGTGTGCATATTTTATCTCTCTAATGATATTATAAGTCCCTTTAGGGAATGAAACTACCATATTTATTTCTATTCATCTTAGCACTAAGAAGTAGAAAGGAAGTTTTATAAATACTTGCCGAATGGAATTAAAAATATTGAACTTGCTTCCTCTTTAAACAAGTTCATAGATCAGGCAGGTCACCAAAGCCTCCTACACATGCTCTGTATAATTCTGTCTGCCAGCTGTTGTTGGGTACAGCAGCTCTCACTACTCCTAAATATCTCCTCTTTATATTTACAATTCAAAGACTAGATGGCACAGGTTCTGCCAAAGTGTATTTATAAGAATATAAAAATATACGGCCACATGAGCATGAATGTGTGACTTCATGTGTAGAGAGTGTGATACATGGTTTCTTGTGATTTGGTAAATGCAGTATAAATAGATAGCTATCTATGAGCTAAATGTAGAAGGGAGTTGGCCTAGTTCCAGATTCTGGGTATTCTGAGGTATTATTTAGTTGTTATTAACACAGTTGAGAATTTGGCTCAGATATCCAGCAGAGAAAGAGAGCTAGATCTTCCTTAAGAGCCTAGGGCAGGGAGAACAAAGCAGCTGTAAATAGTTTAGCAATTAGTACTTTATATTTTCAATAAGTGTTTCCAACAAGGGAAAAACCCAATCCCTTCATAAAAAAAAGAAAACTAACATCCATTGAACCTGTCAATTTATAAAATACTTTCACATTTATTATTTTATTAGACATACCAATTGCCTTGAAAATGCATAATGACAAGAGATGATAATCCCACTTCTATAAACGAGAGAAGTAAAGCCCTTAGATACTGAGAGACTGGTGCAGTGTCACCCGGGCAGGAAGTAGAAGAGTAAGTATTTAGGACAGGGTCTTCAGAGTCAATATCCAATACTTTCTGCAATGTATTGCATTGCTTCCAAAACGATAGACTTTTTGAGTTTAGATGGCTTCAGTTAAGGATTCTGCCTCTTCTCTCCCTACTCCCTTTTGAAATAAAGAATTCCACAGAGACAGTATCACTTATTAATATATTTGGCAGCAAAATGAGAGCATTGCTTTTTTTTTCCTTGAACTTTACAACGTATTTTAATAAATAAATAATAAATAAACTGAGAAGAGTAGCTAAATGAGGTCTTATGTTTCTAATAGAATCATAAATGCCAGAAAGTGCTGGGAATGATTTATTATCCTGTTATTATAAGTGACTGGGAAGCTTTCAATGGAGTCCTCGCTAATTTCTAGCAGCTGCATTAAATCAGAAACTCTGTTAGCTATTATAAAATCATCATTCCATTTTTCTGCAAATCAACTTGAATACCCGATGGGAATTTGGAGCTGTTTGTTACTGTATGTGCTAACCTCATGCTTGGCCTCTAAAAAGGGAATAAATACAAGTCAGAGGTGGCATGATATTGGTCTCATAAACTATTAGGGATTAATAAATAACTGCCTAATTTTTATAGGATATATTCCTGATGGAAGAAATAGCTTTCTTCAGCAAACACCACTTCGTTAAAAGAATAGGACCTGAGACAAAACCAAATCCTGTGTTCTGAATTTAGGCTCCTCTCCTAGCTTCATTATATCCAAATCCAGCAGCTGCCTACCCCTTGTAAGAACAGGACAAATAATCAACTACACATAAATTAGTTGGACATTGCTGGTACCTCTTCCCTTTATTCTGATTTTCACAAGAGAATATACCTCCAAAGATTCACTCTCTCATGACCAGATAAGTAACACCTCATGGTGGGCAAGTAACAAGAGTCAAAAGCAGATATCACTAAATCTTTGAATATAACTTTTGTCTTATATTTCAGGAGATAGCTGGGCAGGTATGGGTTAAGTGCACTCTGATAGAGGAAACTAAGAGAGGCTACTACCTAGAAGACATGCCTGCTATGTTTGGGCACATTCTGGAATAGGACAAGAAGAGTGAGAGGAAGGGAGCCAGCTGCTGGTAACAGGAAATGTCTAACGAGGTAAAATAAAGCAGAATTTTCAGAAAAAAAAATAAATTTTATAGAATTTAGTAATGAATTGAATGTGAATAGTGTGATTTCTTGCTTGAAAACCTGGATGGACATCCTGGAGGAGCTGAGTAAATCAAGAAAATATTAAAAGTTATATATTTTTTATGATGCCTATATACTTACTTTATATGCTCCAACTGCATTTGCTCTTGCTATTTTCTGTGCCTGGAATTATTTTCCTCCAAAACTTTAAGTGGTTCATTCCCTTACTTTGCTTTTCTGATAAAATGTCATTTCATCAGAGAGGACTTCTATTACCACGCAATTTAAAATAAAACTTCCATCATATTTATGTTTCTTCAGAGCACTGATCACTTGTTATTATTATATTTTATTTTTATCTTTTATTTATTTATTGTTTATTATCTCACTGTTGCCACATTGTTTGATGTAGCAATGACATTGTGTATTTCGTTCACTTCTGTATTACTAGTACCTAGAACAGTACCTAACTCATGGTAGGTGCTCAGTAACTGTGGAATAAAGGAACTAATTAGTCCCAGAAATGATGTCAAAATGGCAGTTGTAAATAGCCATGTGTAGAGGGCTCTAGGCTTAAGAGACAAATTAGTGAGTTACTATTATATAAGTAATAATTGAAACCATAGGCTCTGAAGAAAATATAGAGTAAAAAGATAAGAGGGCCTTGAAAAAAAGCCTGAAAGAGTTCCATTATTCAAAAGCTGGGTGGAAGAAGATAAGCTTGCAATGAAAACAAAGAAAAAAAAAAAAAACTTAAAGGTAGGAGGGAATAAGGAAAAAGTAGTGTATATAAGAGAAGAAAGTGTTGAAAGATATAGAGAGGTCAAGAAGATAAAGATTTAAGAGTAATATTGAGGTCACCAGTGACCATAGGAAAAAATGATTTGGTGGAGTGACGATTAAAGGGTATACTGGTGTGAGATTGGGAGATGAGAACTGGGAAGGAGCATGTTTGTAAAACTCTGAAATATTTGGCTGAAATAAAGGGAAGAGTAATACAGAAGAAGTTGAAAGAAGATGAAGGTCCAAGTCCTTTTTTTAACTTCAGTGTAATTTTTCATATATATAAAAGCCAAGGGGAAAGATAAACTTGAGATGGTGAGCCTGAATATACATTAGATAGAGAAAGTAGTTATTAGAATAATTTTCCTGAAAAACCAAAAATGATGAAATCTAGAGCAAAAATAATCTAAAGGTAGTGTTATTAGTCAATTTATGAGGAGTGACAGAATCTCTATATTAACCAGAGGGAAGGAGAATCCAAATGTAGGTAGGTTTGCATGCTTGGTAAGGGAAAGCTAAGATATTCTCATTTAGTGGTTTTTCTTTTTCTCTAAAGTAGGAGGAATTATCTGCTGAGAGCAAAATGATATAAGTGAAAATTGAAAAGACTGAGGTGAATGGAGAAGGCGAAAAAGTCATTTGTGGGAAGTAGTGGTATGAGTTGGCCAGTGAATAGCAGAAAAATTATAGGATAAGGTTGAGGGGCCACTTGACTTTGGTAAGCATGAACTTATAAATAAATCATTTGGCACTGCTGTGTCCTTAACTATGCCCAACTTCCCAGTAGTAGATTCAGAGCAGAAAGCTGGGTTCATGCAGGGTTGGAATTTGGCGAAAAGTTTGTAACAAAAAGAGTAATGAGCAAGGGAGTTTAAGATGCTGGACCAATTGGAATAATGGACTATGAAATCCAAGCTGATTTAGGAAGTCAAGAGAGTAGAGGTCTTAAGAGCTGATAGAAATTAGAGGAGTCAACAATAAGGCAGTTCTAAAGTGGTCAAAGATACACTGTAGTGGAAATAGTTGGACAAACACCTGGAGGAAGAGAGGATTGTGTTATTAGCATGAGATATTTGAATTTGTAATTTGTGGAGGGGGTGAGTAATTGTATTTTCTAACAAGGCCAGCTTGCTCAGAGCCAGGCTAGCATCATGCCTTAGAATGAGGACAACATTTATCTTAAATTCTAGGCCAGAAGTGAGCCTGAAGTGGGATAAAGAGGCTTCATCCACGAGTAGAAAATGGTTGCCAAGGCAGGCTCTGGCACTAGTGGACAAATTGATTAAAAACAAACAACAACAACAAAATAACAAGCAAAAAATACAAAATTCTCATACTTTCTGGCACTGCTTGGGGCAGAGAGATTTTTGAAGGTTGAGAGCCAAGTGTGGGCCATGTGTGGCTTTTCTTAGACCCAGGTACACCCGTGCTTCCTGACCCATGGTTCCAGATAGCAAGCAGCTCCAGGAAGTGAATGCTATTCTTTATCATCAACAAAATGATGTACCAAAGGTATCTAACCTCTGGTCTGTGATATGAGACTTTGTGCCTCAAGCAGAGAGAGCAGAGGACTACAGTTTTCCATGAAGATTGCATAACTCATAAACAACAAGGAAGGGCCTATTCCAAGTTCTGTTTTTGTCCAGCAGCATACAGAGCCACTTGTCAGGCTGATGGTGCTTGCCCACTGACACTGCAACAATGGAAAGTTTAAAAGAGGGTAGAGGGAAATGGAGGAAAAAGACATTAAAAGGGAAATGGAGGAAAAAGACATTAAAAGGAAAATGTCACCATTTCCAAAAGCCATATTATTTGACAGTTTCTCTTTATGTTGCAACAGCTGCTTAACATGACAAACGATGGCTTTAATAAAAATGCACATAAGGAGATGCAGCAGAAAATGAATAATGGAATTTTCTATTCTGACATGTTGTAGAGCACATTTGCTCATCAATGAATAGACCTGTGTGTTGCCAGTTGCTTTCAGACAACCCTTGGTAGGTGGTTGGCCCTTGTGTCATTCGAGTTCGTTACAGAAAGTAGAATACATTGCAACTTGTTTTAGCAGAGACATACTTAGTGTGTGGCATTAAATGACTTATCCATTCATTGAGAGCTGACGAAATAGTTTGAACTTTTGGAAAGCCACACCATGGAACTAGGGTCACCAACAGATACTGTTTACAACCTAGAAACTGTCACCACTCTCAGTCAGAGTGACCAAAATCAGGAAGCCACTACTGTCAGGAAAATACTTTCTGGGAAGCTGCCTTGACCAGAAAGCCACACCATGCCTGCTTAGGTGACCAGCACCAACACAGACACATTTCCTCTCTCTGGGTACATGAGACAGCAAATACTTGTGCACTTGAACTTCTGCTAATGTTGTCCTAGAAAAAAAAAGTGCCTTTATGATAACGTTTGTTAAGAGGAATAATACAGCAGCTGCAGCAGCATAGTTGCTCTTGTATAAGTAATTGAAGTATAGTAAGTTACATATAAGGTATGGGGGCTAGTTTGGGCTGGCAGGGTTTGTTATTTTTGAGATCCCATAAATCTAAATCTAAGACAACTCCAACATTGGTGTGGTTTAGAGGAGAGAGAGGTGAAGTGAAGAAGATGGTAAGACAAATGAGAGTGTAATGACAAAGCAGCCTGTCCTTAGCCTCAGGGATGACAGTGGACAGGGCTTCCCTGGAGTTTTGATAACTATGTGACTCCACACTACTTGCTTCTTTGTCACATCTGTATAGTCAAATAGGGGAAGAAAGCTCTTCGCCATTCAAAGTTCCACAAAAGGGCTATTCCAAGTTACTATTCAGAGTTAGATGTGGCAAATCAAGAAAAGCTAAAGTGCAACACACATCGACACTGCAGAAGAATCAGGAATGGGATGGGGTTGAACATAGGGACCTAGTTTGTTCATGACACTGGTAAAGTCATGGAGGTCTGCTATTGTTTGTTTCAGCACATTAGAATCATAAGTATTAGTGGAAGGAACAAAATCAGGGGGAAAATGACACAGCAAACTACATTTCAGCCACTGGGGGTTTCACTCAATATTTACCAATCACCTATAATATGCACGTTATTATAATGAGCGAAATAAAATATTCTGTCTGTGTCTTCAAGAGAATTAAAACATTTGTTAATCTTGTCAGAGCCATTAGCTGAACAAATTTAAAGAACAACATTTTTCAGCTTTCTTTCTCAACATCTAGAAAAAAGACATCTTAATTACTGGTGGTCACTATGTGTAAAGGGTTAAAAACACTATAGCATAGTGCTATGAGAAATAAAAACAAAAATTAAGACTATGTCACTGTACCCAAGGAGGTGATAGTCCACTTGAGGAGTGAGAACACACCAGAGAAATAATAATACACATTTCATTTGGCAAACACTTAGCAGAATAAAGGACACAAAGTTCATTTCTAACTGCAAAGGGAAGGTATACAAAATAAATTCTATAGTAGCTAAGAGAAATGAAAGATTATTGCAGTTAGGAGTACTGGAGGAAGTTTTTATAGTAGAGGTAAGATTTAAATTAAATCTTGAAGGAAGAGCAGAACAGGCTCTAATAGAAAAAAAAAAAAAGAATAAGATTATCCTGAGTAGGGGAAAACAACAGAGTGCAAAACACATATGGGAGGTAGTGTGTGATGTTAGGCTGAAATAAGGATTTGTAGAATACTCATAGGAAAACGATTTGTTAAAAATAGCTGAAAAAAGTAGAGATTTATTATAAAGAGCCATGAATGCCAAGAGAAATAATTTGTAATACTTTCTGTAGGCACTAAGGATATCGACATTCCAAAGGCGATCAGTTTAATGTTGTCCAGAATTAAGTGTATATAATTACGGACTTTTCAGGACCTTGATAACAGCTTGATCTCTGTTTAAAGTGAAGTAAAAGCTAGATATTTTTTAACCTTTCTCCCCTTTGTATTATTATCTGTATGTTTCTCTGCATTAAAACGCATCCTCCTCAAATGAGTGCTTATGTTTCAGGCAAAACATCTACAAATATAAATAAAATATTTTGTATGTGCCTGTAAAAATATGTCTTTACGATTTTCAAAGCTAAGATAAATTTGAAAGGGAAAAAATGTGTTTTGAAACCATAAAATAGATGTATGAAGAGAAGGTGCTTTGATGCATCTGGCTTCTTAAAATGGAAGTTGAAAGAACACAAAGAACTGGAAACAATAAAGAAATATCCCACTCTAAACAAATTAATAATCAAACAAAACAAGTCTCAGGGAGGAAATGGAAGGCAGCAGTTTCTAGAGTTGCCACAATATATTATGTAAAATATTCAATTTTCAACAAAAAATTATGAGACATGAAAAGAATCAGTAAAGTATGACTGACACAAGAAAGATATGTGAGCAACTGAAACTGATTTTGAGAGGGCCCAGATTTTATATTTAAAAAAATCTCAAAGCAGCCATGATAAATATGTTCAAACAACAAAGGAAATTATGCTAAAAGAAGTAAAAGAAGGTATTATGACAATCTCTCAGCAAATAAAGAATATAAATAAAGATATAAAATTGTAAGAAATAAAGATTGAAATGGTAATTTGTAATTGAAATCTATAATAACTGAAATAAAACATCCACTGTAAGGGCTCAACGGTAGATTTCAAGTAGAAAAAAGTAATTGAACTTGAATATAGATTGATAGAAATTATATACTATAAAAGCAAAAAGAATGAAGAAAAATAAACAGAGCCTTAAAAAATATGAAATATCTTTAAGTATACCAATATACATGACCTGGGGGTCCCAGAGAAGAGAAGAGAGAAAGAAGCAGAAAAAAAATAAAAAAAAAATACTGGCTGAAAACTTTAAAAAAAAGATGAAAAATATTAATCTACATATCCAATAAGCTCAAATCCAATAAGATAAATATAAATATATTCACATCCATATGCATTATAGTAAAAATGTTGAAAGACAAAGAGAAAAATTTTGAATGCAGAAAGAGAAAAAAGGCTCATTACATATAAGGAAAGCCCAATCAGACTAAGAGATGATTTTTCATTAAAACAGTAAAGGCTAGAATGCAGTAGGATGATATATTCAAAGTGCTTTAAAAAGTCAACCAAAAATCTTATCCCCACAAAACTAACATTTAAAAATAAAGTTGAAATAATGACATCTCTAGATTCAAATAATTTTTTTTTTTTGAGATAATCTGTTGCTTGCAGATTGCCTTACAAGAAATACTAAAGGCTGTTCTTCAGACTGAAAGCAAGTAACTCTAGACAGTAAGGCAAATTTACACAAAAAGCAAACATCACTGGTAAAAGTAATTATATAATTAGAAAAACAGTATAAATGCATATTCCTTCTTTCTTTTATTATATTATTTAAAAAGCAAAGCAATCATATAAAACAATACCTATATTTCTTTTTGTGTGCTTATAATATATAGAAATGTAATATATTTGACAATAAAAATATAAGAGGTAGATAGGTGTAAAGCTGTTTTGGAATAAGGAAATTACACCAAACAGCAACTCAAATCTACAGTAACAAACAAAGAGAACCAGAAAAGGTAAATATAATGGCTACTGCAACAAACTCATATTACTGCTCTCTTTTCTTCTCTCAGATTTTATGAAAGTCATAAAAATAATTAAAACATAATTTATAATATTGTATTGTTGGATTGTAACATATACACATGCAATATGTTTAAGAATATTAGCACAAAAAGTGAGAAGAGGGGATAGAATTATATAGGAGTAATATTTCTATATTGCACTGGCATCAAATTAGTATAAATCTGAAGTAGATCTTGATAAAGATCAGCTAATAAAATATTTCAAAAAGGTAGAATAAAAATCATTAAAGGATTAAAGTCTTACACTAGAAAACATTCACTTAATGCAAAAGAAAGCAGTAAAGAAGTACTAGAATAACAAAAAAGCATGAGACATAAGAAAATCTAATTATATTAATAATAGCATTAGATATGAATAGGTTAAACACCCCAATCAAAAGGCAGAGACTATAAGAAAGAACAAGATCCAACTATATAATATCTGTGGGAGATACACATTAGATACAAATGGATAGAAAGGAAAAATATAGAAAAGATATGTCTTGCAAATAGATACATAAAATCTAGAGTGGCTATACCACAAAATAGGCTTTAAAACCAAACCAAACCAAATCAAACCAAACTAGATTGAGGGACAATTTATAATGATAAATAGAAGCAATCCATCAGGAAGATATAACAATTATAAATATATGTGTACCTAACAACAAAGCCACAGAATACATGAAGAAAAACTGACATAATTGAATGGAGAAATAAACAATTCAACAGTAGTAATTGGAGGGTTCAATAACTCACTCTCGATAATAGATA
The DNA here is from genome assembly GCF_902729225.1 of Pteropus medius. Taxonomy (NCBI): domain Eukaryota; kingdom Metazoa; phylum Chordata; class Mammalia; order Chiroptera; family Pteropodidae; genus Pteropus; species Pteropus medius. The sequence continues at coordinate 2,806,405 of NW_024347862.1, read as the reverse complement.
TAAAGCTAGACAGATGATCAACAAAGAAAGTCATGAACAATACTATAAAACAGCTAGTATCAACAGCCATCTATGAAACACTCCACTCAACCACAGCAGAATATAGATTATTCTCTTGTACACATATAATATTCTTCAGAAAAGATTATATGCCGGGCTATAAAACAAGCCTCCATTAATTTAAGGATTGAAATCATACAAAGTGTGATATCTGACCATAATAAAATAAAAATAGAAATCAATTACAGATACACATGTGAGAAATTTACAAATATATGGAAATGCATGCACCCTTAAATAATCAATGTATCAAAGAAGAAACCACAAGGGAAATTACTGAATACTTAGAGATGAATGAAAATGAAGACATACATACATAAACATGGGATGTAGCTAACACATTGCTTAGAGATAAATTTCTAGGTATAAATATCTATATTTAAAAAGAGCAAAAAATTCAAATCAATAATATAGCTTTCCACCTTAAAATAGAAAATAACAACAAACTAAATATCAAGGAACCAGAAAAAGAATATGATAAAAATTACATTCAAAGTTGGCAAAATAAACAATATAAAATAATAGAAAAATATCAATAAAACTGAAAGTAGATTCTTTGAAAATATAAACAAAATCGACAAATTTTTAGCTAGACTGAAGAAGAAAAAATAGAGAAGACTTAATTACTAAAATCAGAAATAAATAAGGATATTACTCATGACTCACAGAAATAAGAATCTTAAAACAATGTTATTAACAATTATGTGCTAACAAATTATATAACAGATGAACTAGATGAATTCCCAGTGAGACACAAACTGCTGACACTGACTCAAGAGGAAATAGAAAAACTTAAATAGACAAGTAAAAAGATCGAATTATTAATTTTAAAACTTTGCACAAAGAAAAGCCTAGGAGTAGAAGACTTCACTGGGGAATTCTACCAAACATTTAAAGAAGAATTAATACCACTTCTTCACAAATTCTTTAAAAATAAAAGAAAAATAGAAGAGGGAGGACTTCTTAGTTCGTCCCATTCAGCTGGTATTACTCTGATTCCAAAAGAAAACAATGACATCAGAAGAAAGGAAACTACAGACCAATATCTGTGATGACTGTGCATTACAAATCTTTTAAAATACTAGCAAATTTAATAAAGCATTATGTAAAATGAATTATATACTATGACCAAGTGGGATTTATCCAAGGAATGCAATAGTAGCTTAACATCTCAAAATTAATTAATGCAATGCACCATATCAATAGAATAAAAACATTATTTTAATACAGGCTGAAAAAAGCATTTGACAAGACCCAAAACACTTCATATAAAAAATTACTCGAAAAATTAGAAAAAGAAGAAAACTTCTTCAACCTGTTAAAGGACATCTGCAAGAAACCTAGAGCTAACATCATAATTGATGAAGAACTACTGAATGCTTGGTCACTAAGGTCAAGAAGTAGACAAGGATGTCTGCTTTCACCACTTTATTCAACATTGTATTGGAGCTTCTAGGAAGGAAATTAGCCAAGAAAAAGAAATAAAAGCCATCCATACTGGAAAGAGAATAGTAAGATTATCTCTTTTTGCAGATAACATCATTTTATATGCAGATAATTCTAAGGAATCTACTAAAAAATGAATAAATCTAATAAAAAAGTTTGGCAAAGTTGCAGGATACAAGATCAATATATAAAAATAGTTGTATTTCCGTACACTACAAATTAACAATCTAAAAATAAAATTAAGAAAATGATATTATTTATAAAAAGAAAAGAATAATAAAATACTTAGAAATAAGCTTAACAAATTAAGTGCAAACTTACTCTCATAACTAGAAAGCATTGTTAAAAGAAATGAAAAAATGGAACCAGGCAAAATGGCGTAGATGATAGAAGCTTCGCTCATCTCTTCTTGCGATCGCATCAAAGTTGAGATGGAAACACGGAACAAACAGCAAGCAGTTGCCTGGGGGTCTAGATGAACAGAAGCACTACAACTAGGTAGAGAAATAAAAAATCATTCCTAGAATGGTTGGCGGTAGGAGGGGGTGAAGATACGAGGCTGCCCGATCCCCAGGTGCTGAGTAAGACAGAGGCTAAAGTGGCTGTATCCTGCAGCTGCAGCGGCCTCTTAAAGGGGCCGTGTCCGACGCCAGACTTTTGTAATAATGGACCTGCTTGCTCTGAGCACCAGTGCTGGTCAGCTACTGGCCGGGTCGGGGCAGGGGAACACCAGGGACTTGCAAGGAGACACCTAGTTGTCGGAGTGAGGGCCAGCAGCAAGAATTTCTCCTGGGCAGAAGTACTGGTGGTATCCATCGCTCCTCTGTTGAGTCCTTCCCACTTCCATTGTGCAGACACAGTGTCGCTATAGCTGAGACATCATCAAACTGGATAACAGAGGTCGCTTGGCCCAGAGGATTCCTTGAAACTCTACCTCTGCCAACTCATGGCCCCACCAAAGCCACATTTAGTTGTGTCCTTGGAAAGTCTTGTGCCTTGCTGAGCAGCACCAAGACCTACATTAGTAGCAGCTGACCTCAGTTTCTGACGTGGCTTCTTGAGGCAACTATAAGCACAGTATCTATGGATTGCTTGCTGAATCTTAACAGGTGGCCCTGGAGGGACATAGCCTGGGGCTAAACTTGGCCTACAGCTGAACCCCTCACTGGATTGTGCTGCTGAACACCTACTACACAGAGCCATGCTAATAAGACCGGGAGACTTAGGAGCTTTTCTTAGTACATAGAAACAGACACAGAAAGACAGCTAAAATGGGAAGACAAAGGAACAGAAACCATATGACAGAACAGAACATAGATCAAGAAAAAATGGAGTCAAGCAATCTAAACAGATGCAGAGTTCAAAACATTGGCTATAAAGATGCTCAATGAAATTAAGGGAAGTATAGATGAACTCAGTGAGAACTTTAACAAAAAAGTTAAAAAAAATATAAAAATGGAAATGGAAATTATAAAAGAGAACCAGTCAGAAATGAAAAATATATTATCTGAGATGAAGACTATATTAGAGGGAATCATCAGAGTGGAGGAAGAAGAGGATCGAAACACCGATATAGAAGATGAGGAAGCCAAATACACTCAACCAGAATGGCAAGAAAAAAGTAACCAAGAATATAATAATAATTTAATGAGCCTATGGGACAAAATTAAGAGTAACAACATCTGTGTCATGGGGTACCTGAAGAAGAAGAACGAGAAGTTCTCCTTCTTGAAGAAATAATTATGGAAAACTTTTCTCACCTGGTGAAAGAAATAGACATATAACTCTAGGAAGCTCAAAGAGTACCCAAAAAAATGAACCCAAAGAAGTCCACACCAAGACACATCGTAATTAAAAATGCCAAAGGTTAAATATAAATAGAGAATCTTAAAAGCAGCAAGAGCAAAGCAATTCATTACCTAAAAGGAAGCTTCCATAAGACTGGCAGCCAATTTCTCAAAAGAAACTTTGCAGGACAGAAGGGTTTGGCACAAAATATTCAAAGTGTTGAAACCCAGGATCTATAACCAAGAATACTTTATCCAGCAAAGCTATTATTTAGAGTCAAAGGAGAGATAAAGAGCTTCCCAGACAAAAATAAGCTAAAAGAATTCATCAGCACCAAGCCAGTATTACAGGAAATGTTGGAGGGACTTCTTTAAGAAGAAAAACCATGTATCAAAACATGATTAAGAGCTCCAACCAAAAGATAAGGAAGCTGAATGGATAAGAAAATAAGCCCCCTACATATGCTGCCTACAAGAGACTCACTTCAGATTAAAAGACGCATAAAGCCTAAAAGGAAGGGGATAGAAAAAGATATTGCCTTGATGGACCTAGATGGTATTGTGCTGAATGAAGTAAGTCAGATAGAAAAAGACAAGTGCCACATGATTTCACGTACATGTGAAATCTAAAGAATAAAATAAACAATGACAACAACAAAAATGGAAACATACTCATAGATACAGAGAATGAGGGCTACTAGATAGGTGGGGTTTGAGAGGAAAGGTAAAAAAAGGCAAAGGGATTAAGAAGTACAAATGGATATATATAAAATATCAAGATATAAAGTGTAGCATAAGAAAAATAGTCAACAATGTAAAAAATATGTAAGGGGGAAGAAGGGTACCTGATTTAGTGAGGTGACCACTTTGTGAGTTATATAGATCTCTAATCACTATGCTGTACAACTGAAACGAATATATTATTATATGCCAACTATAATTGAAAAAACTCATTGAATTGTACAATGTAAATATGAGCAATTAATTGCCCATTATATTTCAATAAAGATGGGAAATAAACTTTTAAAAAAGAAAAAAAAAGATCTATATACATGGAAAGACATCCCATGTTTGTGGATTGAAAGATTTAATTTTCTTAAAATGTCAATATTCCCAAAATTAATATATGCATTCAATGCAATCCATATAAAAATTTCACCCAGGTTCTCTGCTGAAATTGACAAGTTGATCTTAAAATTTATGTGGAAATTCAAGGGATCCAGAATAGCCAAAGCAATCTTTAAGAAGAAGAAAGTTAGTAGATTCACACTTCCAATTTCAAAACTTACTACGAAGCTACAGTAATAAAGACAATGAAGTACTAGCATCTAGTAATAACCCCTGCCATTTACAGTCACCTGATTTCTATAAGGGTACAAAAAATTCTTTACAAGAGATGATGGTAGGAAAACTGGATATCTACATGCAAAAAAAAAAAAATCAAGTTGGTTCCCTTACACCATACACAAAATTATCCCAAAATGGATCAGAAACCTAAATATAAAAGTTAAAACTGTGAAACTCAGAAGAAAAAATAGGAGTAAATCTTTGTGACCTTGGTTTAGGCGAAGCCTTCTTAAATATGACAGCTAAATGGTATGATTTTTCTTTTTTGGGCAATGAAAATATTCTAAAATTGATTGTTGCATGACTCTCAAGATCTATTTCTTCACATAGTTGAGAGATCAAAGTCTCCAATTCTGGTGAGATTTCCTTCCTGAAGGAAACGTAGAAGATGAATGTTAGTGAGATGAACTACAGCCCCCATCTCTGTAGTTGGTCTTGGGATTACAATTGATACTCATCTTCTTTTTCCTCTACCTTCAATTCTAGATACTCTCACCCTCAGCAAGTCCCTTTGCTGCTATTCATGGCTTATTTGGTGGTGTTGCCCAGACACTCATCCCTGAGAGATTTTTCAGGAGAGGGCTGCTGTATGTGTCCATTAATTATCACAATTTGTCAAGGGAATACCAAAAGGCATCCAAGTGGATTACCTGTATTTCATATACATTTCCTACTGCCCCACAGTGTCACAGCATTATTTCCTCTTTTTTTGTAACTTATTTGTTGCTCATTCATCTTCTTCTATCTACATATACACTCAAGTTCCAATAAAAAAATAAAAAAATAAAAAAATTAAAATCCAAAAGCACAGTGGTGAGAACAATAACACACTTTTCACAGTACTCCCTCACCTTTAAGTTGTTCTATTTCTTTCTTTCTCTATTGTAAACCTCTGAAAATAATAGTTTATATGTTTTTCTATACTTCATCTCCATATACCTTTTAATCCATTTGAATTTGGCTTCTCACTCTAGCACAATTATCTCCTATCTCAATGTCAAAAACATGGTCTACTAATTGCCAATAGTAGTGGCTAATGTTTGTTTCCCAGATTTGATTCTGCATGATAGAGCAGAATTGCTCATACATTTTTGACTTTCTCTTCCTCCTAGTTTTTCCGACACTGCCTTAAGTTTTCAGGCTAAATTTCTGAGGCTACTTTCTCCATCTTCTTCACTAGTTCATATTCTCTCCCTAGATGCTGCTGCTCTCCATGGTTTTGTATTATGCCTGCATTTTCTTATTAGCCAGGCGTGCTATTCATTAACAACCAATGTTAATCCTAGATATTTCCAAACTATCTCTCAGTCTTAGCATGATTAGACTAAAATATTGACAAAATGGATGACTTACATTGACTTCTTTCTTCTTCTTACTCTTGTTGATTATAGGTTCATTCATCTTGAAAACCTGTCTCCTGACTCATTTCTTTCCCTTGTCCACAGTTTTCAACCAGGGCCCACTGTATTTAGCAAATGTGGTTGAAGCTGATTATATTTAAGTCTGCCCTGCTCAGTCCTCTGCAGTGGCTTTGGGACTTGTTTTCGTCAGACAGAGCTCAGAGTCAGCTCAGACTTTGCTGGATCTGTCAGAGTTTTGTTGACTTTCCCTTTCATAATGAAAGTGAGGAGAACTAAAATTCTATATTTCTACCAAGGGGAAGAAAGAGGGTTGAGACAAATTGTGAATAGCTGTCAGGTAAAGTGGGGTGGATTTGGGGTAAGTATACACACTGAGAAATAGATTTTTCAGATGTGATGATTGCTTTTCCTTTGAGCACATGGAGTTAGGTGAGTACTGGCAGTGTTAACATAGAATAGACACACATGGCATCTCTAACCCAAATCAAGGCCAAAATATTCATTTTCATTTATATATTTCTATTCTTCCTCTTTTTACAAATGATTTTAGGCAAGTGTTTAAAACATTACTCTTGGTATGAGGATATAATAATAATAATTTAAAAAGCAAAATTTCAGCGATGATGAAAATAATATGTATTAAAGATACAAAACACATGTATGTAAAATAGTTTGAGGATCTTTACAAACGTCTATGAACCACTGTGGTGCAGTGAGAACAAAGGGGCTACTATAGAATGTGGATTGAAGAGGCAATGAGTCCTGCGATGACAGTGCTTCTGTTCTGGCATCTAGAAAGCCTAGCCATCATGTAGTCCTTTCCTCACAAAGCATTGCTGCTGCACCCTGTTGTCTCTGGATCATGCCAGTTAAGGCCCAATCGAATCTTATATATGCATGGAACTCTCTACTTGGTGTCCATGGCTGTGCCAGCCCTGTCAGATGGAAAGTCAACCAGATGTGGAGTGTGCTTGCAGGCATGAACACACAGTGTTTTATTTAATTCTCACAACTCTGTGAGGTAAATTTGCATGTATGTAAATAGAAACTTGGAAAAGCTGATAATGATCTTGATGGTGATAATAATCATTTTTCTTCCAAGTTTGGTTCTCTGAGGTGGTGTTTAGTGCACAAAATGTTTATTAGAAATTTCCTCGGCATCAACAATTATAAAGGGATGGGGGCAGAAGCAAGATGAGCAGAAGACAAAGTGTGACCCAGTCCAATTAGGGTTGTCTCTCATTAGGTGGAAATGGTCAGGCCTTTTTTCTTTACCTGGATCAGTCACTGGAGGTGGACTACCCTGGGAAGGGTGTGGCCTTGGGGAGGAATTTCTTTGCAGATGAAGACATTTCTAAAGGCTGGGTTCTGATAACACTAGCAGCAGATGGGCCATTAAGTGTTTCCTTAAAGAGGATCGCAAGTAGCTCATCTCATGTCCACCAACATCAGGAAGATTAAAATATATTAAGTATTTAAGAAGAATTAATTAATTTAATCCTAACAACAACCCTATAAAATGGACTGCTACTCTTTTTGTTCTTTCAAGTAAGCAAAATGAAGCTGCGAGGATAAGTAACTTACCCTAGGTTGTACAGCTTAGGGGTTGTAGGGTCCAGATTTGAACTCTAGTTAACTAAACTTATTTTCCTACAGTATGTCAGCTATGCAGTGAGGAGTGGGAGGTACAAAGAAGTATAGGAAATGGTTAATATCCTGAAAAGAAAACAAACCATCTGATTAGACAGATAAGAATAACATTTTTGAGAAACAAGAATGCTAAATATAACATGTTGTAATAGAGAGAAAGTGAGGATTGGAAGTCAAATGACATGAGCTTGAATTCATCACTTTTTTGTCTGGCTGTGTGGCTTAGAACAAGTCACACTGACTTACTGAGTCTATTTTCTCATTTGTGAAATGGGCATGAGAATACTCTTCTCTTTGGCCTTCAAAAAGGGCCAATAGGATCCGCATAGCAAATAATAGTGTTACACGATGTTATGTGTTACATTATGTCATCCACATTACCTGCCAGAGGAGTTCAAAGAACCTCAGTGAGAACTGTAAGGCTATGGAAGAATGGGAGTTAGACTGAGCTTTGAAAGTAGTAGTGAGGAAGGAAGAAGGAGGATAAAGGGTACCAGGAAGGACTGGTGAGAAAGTTTAGAGATTGAGAAGTGGCCTCTTACCAAATGTCCTAAACAGTTCTATACTATCTCATTAAATCGCTTCATAGCCAAATATATAAGTGCTATTACTACTCTTCATTTTCAGATGAGAAGCCTAAGGCTCTCAGAGGTATGAGATATGTCTTCAGTTGATATGATCAGTGACGGAACCAGGATTTGAACCTAAATCTGAAGGACTGCAAAGTCCATACTCTTACCACAATGTCGTGCTAATGTCTGTTACATGTCTGTCCGTAACATATCCTTTATGAAAAGCCTCACTGTTGAAGGAGATGGTGAATCTTGCTTTTAGTTGGTGATTCTTCTTGGTCAAGTAATAGTTCATGTGTGTTTAGAGTCAGAATTATTCAGACAGGCCTGTGCAGAAAGGATTCTTTCCTTTTTTCATTTTTTCCCTCCTTTTCCAGCTTCATTTGCCACTTGCTTCATTACTCTGAGATGTGTCTGGGACTGTAACTTTCCTCTCACAGTTGTATGCATGTGTCCTGCCCTCGGTGTTCAGCATGGAAAGCTTTATCTGTCAGCCTCTAAAGCCTTTTCTCCTCCACACAACTGCTGCATACAGAATGGACACAGGCTAGATCTTGTAGTGCACATTCACTGACCTGAACTGACATTCAATGGGGAAATCACTAAACTTGATTCTAGAGTTGGTGAACCTGAAAACTCAGGGGTCAAGCTGCCATAACCAAGCTGTGGTTATGGCAGGGACAATGTTCAAATATAAAATAATTATAAATAATGATAAAACAACCACCACCACAGCCACAGCTAATATTGTAATTACGATAGGAAGAAGAATTAATATTTACTGACAACCTAGACCTTTGCATCCTTGTCTGCCTATCCTTCTCTTCTGCTAGGTCAGAATAATGGAGTAAATGAAAATAAGAAGGACATCCAAACAGCAAGAGCCTCCTGTCAACAACATAAGACCAGTATTGTCCTGTATTCAACTAGATGAAGTATGGTACAGTGATACCTATGTCCATGGAAATTTCCAAACAAAACCCGATGACCACGAGTCAGCCGTAGCACCCAGGAGCTTTTAATATTAACTTCAGGTTAGCAAAAATGATGTCTTCCTTAATCCAAAATTCTATGACACAGCAATTTCCCAAGTGGCCTGAAAACCCCCAGTCATGCCTTTGAGCTCCTAAATGTGAGGTAGATAATATGCCAATGTCCCACACCTTGGAGCACAAGGCATCGCAGTTGTAAGTCCACATTTGTAGGTCTCTGTGTGCTGTCAGGGCAAGCTGCTGTTCATCTAGCAGATAAAACAGTCTCTGTCTTTGTTTCTCATCCACTTAGGGAAAGGCATATTGGTGGAGATGTGATATTCCTCAAGTCAGAGGTGCTGAAGCAAAAAGTGACACTAGTGGAGCGCTCTTGATTTAAAGTAAATATTGTACAAAATAAGGGAAAGACTGAAAATTCGAATGCAGTTAAGTACCTGCTGGTGAATGGATCCAGACAATGGACTCCTCAATCTCTAGTAGGGCCTTCTTCGGAAGAGGGGCTGTCTTAATGTCAGAACAGTTCAGGTGCAACAGTAAAGGCTGGGTAAATGTGAAAAGTAGTTTTAAATGTGGATTTGCACATGGAAGGAGTATCTATAAAGAATAAATGATTATGTCCGTAATTTGGTGCCCTGTCAATAACAAATATAAGAATGAGAGACAGGATTTTCCTTCGGACCACAATTTTTCATTCTCTCACACTATGGTCTAGATTTAAAACCTTTTCCTCAATCTCTGAGTGGAAATCACTGATTAGGCAAACTGCTGATATACGGGCAAAATTAGTCTGTTTACCATGTGGAAGCTTGCTAATTGCAAAAAAAACATGAGTTCCCAGGCACATTCTCCTTTGTCTGCGAAATTCTGTCTTCTCCATGATGGGGGAGGGTGTACAGGCTGGGAGATCCTAGCCCAAGTGAGGTATGATAATTGGGCTAGTTCCTTAGTTACCGTGCTTTACTATCCTCTTGTTTAGTTTTCTTCCTGAGATGATTCATCAAGAAGCCTCTTTGGCCTTCTATTATGCAGTCCTAGAAGCATCCAGTTAAAAACAAATGCCACTATGAAAATGGACCTCCTGCAGAAAAGTGTCACACTCATTCATTAGGCAAACCTTTATTGAGCATGTACTCTTTGCTAAACATTGTGCTTGCTGCTGAGAACAGAGACCCGATTCTCAATAAATTAGCAAAGAAAAAGTATCCTGTACTCAACTAGGTCAAGCGTATTATAGTAAGATTATAGTAGGGAAAGATAAAATCCTGAGGAGGTGAAGAGGAGGGAAGAATTACTTATGCCTAGGAAGCTGGGAAACTGTCCGAGGAGAGAAATATTTGAACCGGGCCTTGAAGATGAGTTTTGGAATTTGATCTGCAGAGGAGGGCATTTTGGACAGGCATTTTGGACAGGACAAGTAGCATGGACAAAAGCAGAGAAAGAGAGAGAGAAATGCAAATGTGAACATTTTCCTGGAAAAGCTAGTGGTCCAGTGAGTGTCATGGATCTATAAGCTACTGCAGTTGAAAGGGGATTTGTAAATCTTCTAGTTCAATGACTTATTTTACAGTCAAGGGAACTGAAAGCAGGATAGACAACGTGATTTCTCTAAAGTCAGAAACTCGGATCTGTTCAGTCCCTTTACATCATCTCTCTGGGTGTATTTGTATCTACCATTCTCTAGACATATTTATGTGATGGAGTTACATACATCTCATGTCAATGTGCTTGGCACGGGCTTTTCCCCCTTTGCCAAGTCTACAAAAAGCAGTCTCTTGGCACTTCTACCTTAAATGCGTCCATCAATTCAACAACCAATCAAGTCCAGCTATCAAATATGTATATAGAAAGTATCATGTCCAGCATTCTATACACTATTCGTTTATTTCTTTGAATCTTTAGAACTACCCATTTCTTTGTGTTGCTCATCCATAAAATGCACTTATTCTTGAATGATTTAAGATGTGAAAATCTCAGAATCTATTCCTCAACCGTTTCAATGTGCCTAGAAGCACAGGTATTTCAAGGCTGAACAGACACTGGGATATAGCTTGATGTGTTGTTTGTGCATCTGTCTCAGTTTATATATTTTCAAGAAAACTATTTTTAGAACTGCCTGTCCAGCACCATTAGTTTGTGTTAATTAAGATGAGAATGATAAAGATTCATTTCTGACAAACCCTTGCCACTTTGCAGAAGAAAGTCGCATATGCCTTATTTCTGAATTTTGGGATTTTTGCTGCTGGTAGCCAGTAGCACAGCATGTTTATCCCCCTGCTTCTGCTCCCTCAGTTCCTCTGTGTCCTCAGCCTCTCTCTCCCTCAGCCCCACTACGTGGATGGTTACAAGGCTGTCTAGCTGCAGACCTGGTCTCTTTTCTCTGCAGACCCTCAGGGACATGGGTTGATTTCATACACAAAGATGTCAGAACAAATAACTACGTCTGGGAGTTGTCAGAAAAACAGTCTGTGGGATAAGATGCACACACTGCCGAAGGGTGGAGGAGTTAGAAAGCAGAGTATCTTGACAGAGAGAGGAATGTGTTGGAATTAATTCATAAACGTGTTAGATGGAAATTAGCAGATGAAGATTTGCAACAGGAGAAGAGACAGAGGGAGACAGAAAAGAGAAGAGACAGACAGATGGAGAGGGGGAGGGAAATGGTAGAAAATAGAGCAGAAGACACAGCTTTATTTCACAGTCTTGCTTTACCCTCAGCTGAAGCAGCCTGTGCTTTTACAGGGATCCCGTCTTGCCTTCATTTTCTGTTCCACTCTTAACCTCCGCCATCCACAACCCCTGTTCCTGGCCTCACCCCAACTTCCCACTTCCACTACAACAGTTGTGCTTTTCACACATGAGGGATTCCCAGTTTCTTGATAAAGGGACTTTCTTTTGGAAAAAGCACCAAACTTCTGATATGCTCATGGTAAGGAGGAAAAGACTAGGCCTTAGAAGATTTTGCCTCCTGGCACTGATCTTGTACCAGTCACCCTCTCTGAGCCTCAGTTTTCTACCTGTAAAATCAGGGCTCTTGGGCAAGCTAAATGAAATTATGCATAGAAGTCATTTATCTCAGAATTTGGTATGCTCCCAGTAAATATTATTATTATTATTATTACTATTATTATTGTTATTACTATTATTATTGGCAGCAGTAGGAGTAGTAAAGTCTAAATTTTGTCCCTAGTGTTCTATACCTCAAAATTCTATCTTTCTGATTAAAGATCAAGGGGTCCAAATGGTGTGTTTAAGCTCAGTTTCAGAGCAAATGGACACATGTATCCTTTGCTGAACTGATTATTGGAGATTTGCCACATAACAGTGAGTCTGTTGGATGATGTTCCAACATAGAACACAATATAGGAAGTAACTCAATTACATTTTGAAAGAACAATTGATATCACCACAGGTGAGATGAGATAAGGCTGAGTTTATTTTCCCCTCTATTACAAGGGATTGCCTTGAGGTATCTTCTCCCAATTTCCTTTCTACTTCCCCAGATTCAAGGGAGTACTCCTACATCTGTGCCTGTGTGTAATCTTATTGTACACAGATTCAGACATTTTCCCCCAAAGTGAAGCTAGATAAAGTAAAGCTGAGCACACACTTATGAGTCTTACGAAGTTATTCTGGCTTTTTAGTACTCCATTTTCTTTCTCATTCTCTATGGCATCTAATCCCTCGTTTCCGTACCTCCCTGCTTTAGAGCCATTTTCCTCACTTGTGAAAAAGAATGACAAATTGTACTTTCCGTAAAATCCATTCACACTGATGTACTAACTCTTCCTAAAGACTTTGTAATTTGAATTCTTTAAACTCTAATCAGCATTTGTCTTTTGAGAAAGAAAAGTTAGGCATTAGCTTGCCCATGATAAAACTATTTGAGGAGTGGGTAGAGGGGCTTGTTCTCCTTTTCATTTTCTGTAATGTTTCTGAAGAAATGCTTGTTTTAATCCTTTTAGGAGGGTTACTGCAAAGGGAAATTGAGAAGTGTGATAGTCAATTTTATGTGTCAACCCGGCTAGGCCACAGTACACAGATATTGGTTTAAACATTATTCTATATATTTCTGCCTTCCCTGTAGATTTTGAACTTTCCAGGCTCCATGATTACATGAGCCAATTCCTTAAAATAAAACAATCTCTCCCCGCCCCTCAATCTCTCTCTTGCTCTCTCTCTAAATATATATGTATACATATGATTTATTTATCCTTTATATATTCTATCTATCCTCTATTTCTATATGTGTGTGTGTGAAAAGGGGGGAGGGAGAGAGAGAGGGAGGAGAGAGAGAGAGAGAGAGAGAGACAGAGAGAGAGAGAGAGAGAGAGAGAGAGAGAGAGAGAGAGAGAGTGGAGGAAATATACATATATAAAATTCTATTGATGCGTTTCCCTGGAGAAGTCTAATATGAGATGCTTGGATGCATCCTCCTTCTCTCTGCTGTCATGCTCTCTTCTTTCCTTTTCTTCAGCCTTGATTTGCCACATCCTTTCCCTTTCTCTTTCTCATGACTTCCTGACATCTGTAGGAAGGAGGGAGGGTGGGTCAAGAGTTGATTCTGTTTTGTTGCTTTCCAGTTCTCTGGACTGCATTTCTTGCCACCAAGCAAGCAAGTTAGAGCCTCAGGACCCAGAGTGGTGGTAATGTTTTTTTTTCTTTCTTGATCTTCGTCGTACTGAATTTATCCAGAAAGGTGACCAGGAGTTAAAGCAGCTGGGAGGAGATGAAAGAGAAATTTTGGAATCACAGAGAAAAATTTTGGTGCTAAGTTCAGATGTGGGAGAGAAGTATTAGTGGTGAGGAAAAGAGGCTGTTCACAAACAAACCCCAGAAGCTGTGTGGTGGCAATGATGCTAGCAGGCAAGCAGAATTTTAGAGATTGTCCAGTTTAAGATACCCAAACTTTTCTTGACCAAAATCTACAATAAAAATACATTTTAAAATGTGACCAGAACACAAGTGCACATGAGAGAGGTTGAAAACATACACAAATAAAGGAATAAAGGCTCAACTCTGTGATGTAATACTTTATGAGAGGCTTACTCTTTATGCTGAGTTACCATGCACCACAATGATTATGTAAATCAGAAGCTTTGTTTATGATTGATATGGTTATGTTTTATTAATTATAACACTAATATCTGAAGCCCATCTACATTGCCTGTTAGCCATGTGGTACAGCCACCTGCTTTTCTCCCATGATAAGCTTCTTACAATATAAATAATAGTGTAGTTGAACATCAGTAGTATATTTGCATTTTTGTGATTCAAATTGAACTGCTCTAATTCTTCTTCACCTCAAGCTGAATTGCTACCAATAAAATCTTAACCAATGTCCAAATGAGGACAAATATGTTTGATTATCTAATATTTGTTATGTGAATCTTGAATAGCTATAAAATCTGTGAAACTATAGGGTATGTATTAGGGATACATACCTATTTTTTCTTATTGGTTGAATAAGTATCTACTTAAAATCTGCTAGATGCCAGGCACTGTTACGGGTGCGGGTGATATAGCAGTGAATTGCGAGGGAGGCAGGAAAAGATTTACTATTTTCTACTTTGAGTTCCTAGACATGAGTAGGAATAATCTTTCTTTTTCATGCATTGGTTTCTTAATCTTGAAATAATAATACATTCGTCATAGAAGTGTTAACAAGGATTACATTTGAGCAGGGGTCCCCAGCCCCCTAGCTGCACAGTAGGAGGTGAGCAGCAGGTCAGTGAGCAAAGCTTCATCTATATTTATAGCTGCTCCCCAACGCTAGCATCACCGCCTCAGCTCCACCTCAGATCATCAGGCATTATATTCTCATAGCATTGGTCCCTGGTGCCAAAAAGGTTGGGGACTGCTGCATTAGATAGTATCTATGAAGTGTGCACACTAGTATCTGGCACATAGTAGAATGATAATGATGATGATGATCATTGTTATTATTTTTTAAAAGTTGGTTGAGTAGTCTGTCCCTGAGTGAGCTCAAAGATGGAACTTCTGATCTGAAACAATTCATCCTACATATATTTATTAATAATTAGCCACACACAAAATGCTGTGATTAGAACAGGCAAGTCTACAACATCTCCAAGGAACTCTTATTATTCAAGTATCTCACTCTGCAGATAAAATAAAACACAATACTAGCCTCTCTCAGACCCACATCTCTGTCCAGATACAGCCTGCACTTTCTCCTTTCTTATTCTGTCACAGCTGAACTGGAAAGCCTGAGCCACATTTGCTTTCTTCACTCTTCTGATTTCATCATCCCTCAGCTCATCACTGCCTAACTTCTGCTGCTAGCCTGGCAGTGAAACTGCTTCTGCCAAAGTCGCTGAGCCAGACCCAAGAATGATTGTCCAACATTCACTTAGCCGAATTCCCCAGAATTTGACACTGTTAACCATTCTTCTTAGCGTCCTTCCTATTTCTATGAAACTATTGATCTCTGGTTTTCCTTCCAATTTTCTGGCCACTCCACATGACCCCTCATGAGCTCTTCCGCTCACCTCTTAAATGTTTGTATTGCCCCGAATTCATACTTAATGCTTCCTTCTCACTCTGTTATTCTTGTTGAATGACTTCATTAGGACCCAGGGCTTCAGATTCTACTTATATAAAGATGATTCCAAAATCTATAATTTGAAACATGGTATCTTTCTTAGGCTCAAAACCTAAATATCCAAATGCCAACAGGAAGTTTTACTTGGATGTTTCACTATCACCTTACATTTAACATTTATCATTTATTACCCTCCACTCACTATCAACTATTCTCACTATTTGTCTGTGATTGGTAATACCATCTACTCGGTTGCCACCTTCAGAAATCAACTGGCAGCCTAAATTCTACTCAGTCTTTAAAAGTGAATTTAGGAGTCACTTACTTTCAGCAGCTTTTCAAGAACTAGTCTAGTTTAGATGGTCTAACTCTAACATGTTGCATATCCTTGCATATTTTTATTTGCCCTACTAGACTATGGCAGGTAAATAACATTCTTTTTATTCCCAGACCAAGCAAAGTACCTAGACATTCAATGAATCTTGGTGGTGTGTATGTGTGTGTGTGTGTGTGTGTGTGTGTGTGTGTGTGTGTGTGTGCTGCAAACATATATATAAACATAGTCAACAAAATAAATGAACAACATAAAAAAGTTTGGCCAGTGAAATAAGAAATATTGCAAGTAACCAATATATGATATAAAACACAAGTTCTAATTCCTCTCTTAGACCAAGAGAGATCAGGTTCATTTTAGCAGGAAGAGGTAGAGCCCAGGTGAAGTAGCATCAGAGCATCTACTTACTGAGCACTTAGTATAGGCCAAGTTCTCTTCTAGGTACCTCACATTCAACTTGTTTAATTTTTCAAAGAGACAAAAAATACAGTGTTGCCCAATTAATCAGTGGGGAAATTTGGGCTCAGAAAAGTTTGGTCCATTTCCTATGGTCCTAGCTCCTTGGTGGCAGGTCTGATTTAGAGCAAGGCAGGTTGACCCCTGACAGGCATTCTCTCCTCCATACTCTGGTTCTCTGGGTAGAATGATCCATTTTCCATCTGTCACTCTGGAAGCTATAGTGAGACTCAGGAGGGGGTTAGACTGTAATAACTCCTATTGAGCATTTAAAAAACACATTTTATGGCTTGTAGGTCTCAATATAATGTTTTTTTTTTTGTTGTTATTTGATTTGTAGAAGTATATGGAGTGTGACTATAAAGTAATGAGGCTGATTTTATTGTATGACTTGTGGAAATGGGTCCCTTTACAAGAGTCTGTAGGCTTTCTAGAAGGAGATGCTTTAACATAGTTGATGCCTTGTGATGTCACACTGTTGAGGAGTTTGGGACCAGGGAGAGAAAGAGTGTAGTAAGAGAGTCCCTGGTGGGGATAGAGTTGGATCCTCTGTTGTCAGCTTCACAAACCTTCTACAGACTATGGGAGTGAACATAGGTTCTCTCATGCAGCCAATATTTGCTGCTATTTACTCTATGCTAGGCTCTAGCCCATAGAGGAATCAGGGATGAGCAAAGCAAATGCTCTCAGGGACCTTGCAATTCTAATGGGAGAGAGACAGTTAAACACATACGCAGGCACACAAACACTTAGAAGGAAAGATAATGGCCTGAAATTGTATCAACTGGATTCTACACCTATCAGTAGATCACAATATCAGTCTGAGGAATACCTCATACAGATCTTGTTATAATGAAAATTTTTTGTGCTTTCTATTTTTTGTTGTTATTGTTGGTTTTGTTTGTCCATTGAGTTATGTTTGTTCTTTTGTTTGTTTTGGTCAGTTTCAGACATTTTGACAAAGAGGAGAGAAGAGGAATTGAATGTCCATCATTATTGGTAGCTGTAATTGTGCCAGGACTGCACGAAGAGCTTTCGCATGTATCATCTGTCTTATTTCTCACAGCAACCCTGTGAAGTTCTTATTAACGCTACTTACAGATGAGAAGATACAAACTCAGAGAGGCCAAGTAATGTGTCCAAGATCACAAAGCTTTTATGTGGTAGAGCTGGTATATGAAGCATGAATTTTAATTCATGGCTAATATTAGTTCCTTTCACTAGCCCAAGCAGGTGAGTCCTGTGTTAGACGTGGTCTACCATGAAAAGAGGAACAGATTAAAATTGAACTGACCTGAAATCTGGCCTCAGGTCAGTAGCTAACTAGGAAAACCATTTAACATATATTTGCCTCATTTCAAAAGAGTGTAAAAAGACAATGAGAAATGATGTTAGTCGTTCTTAATCTAGCATTGATCATGTAAGCAGCTATTCTGTTTTGAGTCTGCTTTGGATTTTAAAGAGGACACTACCTGGGTCTCATCCAAAGTATTGTGTTCTGGCATGTGTTTCCATTTCTTCGAACTTCCTTGAACCTAAAACTGAAGGTCTAGTCAATCTTTGCCTCTCTGTTCACTAGCGAACCGTTCTATTTTACTATGCCTTCATGTCCTGAGGGCCCCGAGAGAGCCAACTCTGGCTAAGCCACAGTGCCTCCTCAGTTGTTCTACCATTGGGTTCTTACTGAGTTAGGTAGGTTTCTATGATATAAATGTGCATCATACTTCATGTTTTTTCCTAATGCACATGCAGAGCAGCTGGGTACAATCTTCTCTCAGATAAACAAAAGCTGTAAGTTTTCCTTATTTATGAATAACACACAGTTTGAAATTGCTTTTCTAAATGGATACAAATTGTATTAGATAAATTCAGGTATTTCCGTTGGATCCAGAAATCTCCAATAGCTTCATCTAGGAAGCCCTTTCCTGGTAAAATGTCCTCATCTAGAAAGCCCCTTCCTGGTAAAATGAAATCTTATTGCTAACCATTTTTGATCCTCAGGTGATTTCTAATTCTAAAGTTGATTCTTCTTTAAATTCAGAGAAAGATCTGTCTTGCTCTATATACACACACACACACACACACACACACACACACACACACACACACACACACCTTTGGACAACTTGAGAATTTGCCTTCCTGCTCTGTACAGCTTATTAGCCCACATAACCACCTCAGAAGAAAAAAAAAAAAACCTGTGACATTGAGGCAATTAGTCAACTTTCTATAAGTAAAGAGAACTAACATTTATTGAGTGTTTCCTGAGTGCCAGGCAGGATGCTGATTACTTTACACGCAGTATTTCATTTAACAGTCATACATTCATTACAACTGTGCCTCCATTTACAGATGGGAAGACTAAGAATTAGCGAAGTTAAGGAAATTATGTAGAGTTGCATGAAGTAAATTTTAGAGGTGGGATTCAAACTGAATCCAGTGCCCATGTTATAATCTTATCCACTACATTATAAAACATTCAATTGAAATAGATCCTAGCTGGTAAATTGCAGCAGACACAAGAAAGTCACCTGGGTCAGATGAATCACATTAACGGTAAGTGAGCAGCATTTTCATAAAAACAGTATAACTTCATGACCTCATCCCAAACAATCTTAGAATCTCCTTTTGAAAAGTGCATTGTGACCAAGCAAAGGAAATACATTAAGAGACACATTGAAAGTAGTGGAATAGTTTAGGTTCTAAAGTTTAAGACGTGGGGGTCAGTCTCTAACTTACAAACAAAGGCAGGGAGGGTCTATAGATCTTGGATGCAGGTTCCATGGATATCAGAAATAATTTTACACCTTTTTTTTTTTTTGGACAGTAAACTTGAAAGCAGATTTTAGATGAGACAATAGTGGTATCCTAAGTTCTCACTGTAAGCTTCAGACTCCTTTCTCCAAATGCCAAGATGACATCTCCATTTGACCGTCTCATCAAGTTTTTTTTATTCACTCTTTCAAACTTTGCCTCTCTAAATCTATTCCTATTCTAAACCTGTACAGGAAATTGTATCACCTAGTTACCAACCAAATTTAAGAGTCATCTTCAATCTCTTTCTTTTTATCAATTCCCACATCCAAACTCCCAGAAAATCCTTAACACTATGATATTTCTAGAGTAAGCCCTTACCTCTATTTTTCTCCATCATCATTGCTACCACCATCATTCTTTCCCTCTTCTACTCCTTGCTACCTCTCTGTACACTTGCAATACATTCTCTATACAACAGCCAATGTGATATTTTAAAAATTCACCAGTTAGATCACGGCACATCCCCGCTTTAAGTTTTCCAAGTTATTGCATTGGATCCAACTCTGTGTTTTCTATTACAAATCAACCTAAATATTAAGGTGTCTATAGGTTTGAATTGAAGGGCTAGTTTATATAGAGAGCACTTACATCTTTTACTGATATCTTTTTATATCACAAGTTGTTATCAAAGGAAAGTGAATTATGCTATATAATCATAATTTATGATTACTAAATACATCCAATGTGCCAAGTCCTTTGGTGATGTGTTACATGTATTACCTCATTAATTGTTACCCCGTATTAATCAGGTTATTTTATTTTCTGTATTTTATGATGTTTGGACATCTTCCAGGCTTGCTGATTGTAGAGAGACTGTTCCTCTCAGTGCTAGCTAACTGCTAGAGACAGTAAACAACTTGCCTTCAGCACCCCTTTCATGTGCAAACTAACCAATATCCAAAACCACAATCTTCATCCAACTGTGTTACGCACCACTCTAATATGCTCCCTGCCCTAACTAACCCCAAAGCCAGGAACTGGCAACTAGAGACCACTCCTATTGCCTAGAGCCTACCAAAATTATCAAACACTCCAAACCCAAACTTGCTCAAGCTTGTCTACCCTGCCCCATCCATTCCTTCCCATGGAAACCACAATAAAGGCCCTCAGCCTTGCTTCATTTTGCTCCTCCTGTTTTCTGACTCACCCTGGTGCTTCCTCATGCGGTCCTGCATGGCATGATGTAACCCCCATTCTTAGAAGCAATAAGTAATAAACTCTTTTGTCTCCATGCCTGTCATCTTACCGTGCAAAATCATGAGGGCATTTCAAGATACTCTTAAACTCTAAAAGATAGATATTCTAAGGTACCATTTACACAGGTGAAGGGTTGAAGAGTCAGTCTGAAGAGACAGTCTAACTTCAGAACCAACACCCTTAGTATTCAAATTTGTCCTCACATAATTTGTCTTCATATATGTTGTCATATATTCAAGAAAGTTTTAACTGGGGGGGGGTCTCCCTATTGTGGTACTCAGCTAAGCATTTTATAAAAAACTCCTGATATAAACTACTTTGTACATGGTGAAACTCACCCTTTTTTCTCTTCCCAATTTCAATTTGGTTTGGCTTTCTGGTCTAGAGATGGATATACTGGTCCCGCACAATGCCTCACAAGTGAATGTGTTCTCCCTGACAATAATGAAATATTCCTGACATAGATTAACATAAAGATCAGACTTCTGCAGTTATTTCTCTGATTCACTAGTCCTCAAGTTCAACCCATATATTCACTCACAAATGAGTTGAACTTAAGAAGCTGACTTACCAGCAAGAATAGACACAATCCTGTTCTCTAGGACTCCGGATATGTATAGTTGAGGGAGTCAGCCTTGCAAAAAATGGAGACTTGGTTTATTCCTTCCTCGAGAGCAGGACTGATGACATATTATTAGGACTATATAATTCCTCTTTTTAACCTGTCTCTACTTTTCTTCTTTTTCTACACCAGCGATTCTTTTCCCACGTGGAATCTCATGCTCTGTTCTTTGTTTCTCTTCCCTAGTAAGAATACCTTAAGCAATCCTTCATGAGCTAATTTAGCATTTAGCAACTGTCCCCATTTGCATCTCATGAGAAACACTAGAACCAACAGGTGCATGAGTAAAAAATGTCATCTGAGTACCCTACAACAAAGTGGCAGGAAGTTTGTGACCTCTATGGCAGCCTGACTCAACCCCACTGCTACCACCTCCAATGTTCAAGATACAAACTCTATAATTGAAGAAAATCATAAAGAAAGTCTCATGTTCTCTTTACACAGGTTAAGGCACTGAAGAAGCCTTTCCAGTCTGGTGATAATTGACAAGTGCATCTCAGAGTTTAGAGGATTAGGCGCAATGTGTGTACAGAAAACCCAGGACCACTCAAATCTTAAGGAAAGATGTGTGTCATTAAAATATAAAATAGGTGGTCTGGCTTCTCTGTGAGTGCTCTACCTCTCCTCTCAGCATCATCACTCCTCTCAAGAGCTCAGGAGCTCACAGATGAGTGTTCTGCTCAACTCATGCTTGTATTATCTGCTTTTGGAAAGGAGTTGATATGTGTTTTCCACTATACTAAAACATATACAACATACACGGCAAGACTAGTGACAAGTATTCTTTCTTCCTGAGGTATGATGCTCTAATTAAAAACTTTAGACCCATTTTACAAGGGAGGATGAGCAGCATTTATTTGTGCTCAGCCCCTCATAAATGAGACCAGGTATCACACCTTTGTATCATTTAGCAACAAGAGTAATACATGGTAAAAGTTTAAAACTTATTTTCGCATTAAACTTCATTATAACAATTGTTTAGTGCCTGGTCCAATTTAATAAAGGATTTGAGAAAGAGTACAGTAAAGTAAATGCACATCACAACCATTGAATGATGATACAACAATTAAATTATGATATGCAATAAGGAGTGGCTTCTGCCGGGGCGGGGGGGCGGGGGGAGAGAAGCAGTAAAAAACCTCTTAACAAGCCCAAGGGAAAGCTGGGCTCTCTAGTTAAGAGCTGAAAGTGATTAAGCTGAACCCCAAACAAACTCACAGGCTGGCCTCTATCACCAAGTCCTCTCCCAGTACTACCATAGTGTCACTTCATATTGTGATTATAAAGCCATAGAAAGATTTTATGAATATCAGTCCCATTAAGATCTCTTTCTCTCCTTCCCAGC